>NW_026855037.1:0-22581 GCF_026571515.1 Ruditapes philippinarum
TTATTTATTTTCTCGCCTGACCAAAAGATAAGGGATAAGATTTTGGCGCCTCTCACGGATCTCCTGAGGGTAATGGTCACTTACACCATCATCAGTTCCAGATAATTTGAGCCTTGCTTTTTCTTTCACCTCCATCTTATCTTGGTGAAAGTTAAACTTAGCAACAATTGGGCGTATTTTGCCATGTTCATGACTTCCGACACGATGCGCCCTATCAATTTTATATCTATATGCGTCAATTTTTCCAATTTTGTCAACACAAAACTTTAATACTTTCTCTATACAATTTTCTTTCTTTCTAGCCTCTCTATCTTTCTCTTCATTAATATTGTAGAATAACAGGTTATCTCTCATTGAACGCCCTTTAAGGTCAATAACATCATTTTTAACGAATCTTTCTCACGTCTTAGGTCATCAACTGATTTTAATAAGCCATCACTTTTTTGATTTTTCTGCCTTCAAAGCATTCATAACTTCTTCATTTTTCTTTTTTAAATCATCACACATTTCAGAGTCAAAGTTTCTGCTTGCTTCTAAATCGTTCAATTTGGTAGTGGTTTGCCCCATAGATTCCTCAAGAGACCATAATTATACGGTTTTCAACTTTTTTCATATTGCTTGAAATATTGAGAACATCTGACTCTATTTTTATCAAGTTTAGAAAGCTTTGTTTCTAAAGCGTATTGGCTTGATTTTATTGCATTCAACTCTGTTGATTTTGAACATTTTGAGCACTGAATGAGATATTATCTCCAAGACTACCAGGCGAAATTGTTGTGTTAAGTGTGGCCGGCTGTTCAGAAGTGGGAGTCTGCACAGATGAGTTGGAAACAAATTGTAAATGTGGAGGATAGTGTTGCCAAGAATACTGCTGAGGTCCAAGTGAGGGAGGTGGGGAAGTCAGATTGTATCCCGAATACATTGGCGGCGTGATTTGGGCCATTACCGAAAGACGCTTTTCTGGTTGCTCGCTATTCGAGGATGGAGTAGTTGGGGAAGTTTTGGCTCGTGCAGTGACACGTGTGGTAGAGGAGTAATGATAAGATCTAGAACCTGCACACAACCCAAGCCATCTCTCAAGGGACGACATTGTGAAGGTTCTCCAGTACAAGTAGCATACTGTAACAGGTACACATGTCCAGGTAACATGATAAATAATTTTGATTGGAAAACTACAGTTATTTATTGCAATTTACATAAACTCGTGTCTGGAAAAGCATTATTAACTTAATTTGAATGGTTTCTTCTACAATTGAATTCTAAATTTGGCTTAAGAAAAACATTTCATATTACTAAGGGGTGTAAGTCTAGTTGAAAAATGAGTTTTATATGGCGCATTTAAACTTTATCGATGGCGGAAAATCTTAGGTACGTGTCATGTGCATTGCTTAGAGTGGTGGCGGTAATGGTAGCATTTACTGCGGATCACTGAAGTAAGTCACGTTGAATTTTCCAGAGCTCAGTTCAGCAACCGTATAGTTCCTGGGCAAGTTGTTAAGCAGTTAATTTGTTTTAGTACTAGTTGCTTTTACTTTTGCAAGAACTTATAACTTCTGTACAAGCTAGGGCAAAAGTACTGTAGGAAGAATATTATGATCAATCGCAAGAAAAGTGAACTGCACTGTCCGGGAATCGAACCCAGGTCGCACGATTCACATTGCAACGCTCTACCTATTGCGTTAACCGGACGGCTTGCATCGCTAAATAAGCGGGCACCCACAAATTTCTATCGACCATGAATAATTGGTTTTCATTTATTTCATATGAAAAAGAAAATGATTTTTCGTCGGAGATATGCACCACTTGCAGAGGAAATGCATTCGTATAGCTAAAACACAAAAAGCCCTAGAAATAAATAATTGCTTCTTAAGAAAGGGCAAACATAAATTTTAGTGTTTTAGTACAGGTTTTAAAGAATGTTACGTGTTTGTTACTTGGAGAAATTTGGGACAAATGCGATGTGAAGTTAATTTCCTAAAGGTGGCAAAATTAACACGAGCTTATACATTTACGCGAGTCTTGGACTCGTTTATAAATTTGGAATAATATGACAAGGAATGTAAGATACTTTTTATCATATGACAACAAAGCATTGAAATATACGAGGGCTGTCCGGAAAGTTCGTAGACAAAGCTATAAAATTATTATAAACAGTCATATCAATATGATGATTGAATATTTTGCTAAAGTATTTATTTGCTACATATTTCTAAATTAAAAGACATGATAAAATAAATATCTGTAAAGCGCCGGTCACTATGGCAACATGATCAACGAATCATTCAGCACTTTGATTTCATAACGATAGCTACTCGAATAATAAGTTGCTAAAAGTTGTAATTTTAACGCAAACTCTCCTTTCAATTTTGTGGCATCATAGGATACTATTACATGATATTTATTGTAAATTATGACGTCATACGTAAACAAACAGCTTGTAAAAGATGATTATAGGCAATGAAGGTGCGTAAATTGGTGTTGCAAAAATGACGTCAAATTCACGGACGGAGCAACGTAATGATATTTAACTTTATAGCAACGCTAATATGGCGCAAACTGAGATTTTAATCTTTACTTTTTAAAAACAAAATGAACCATAAAATGTTAAAGGCAACTTGTGTTTAAATGTCAAACAAGATTAAGAAGCGGTGATTACAGGATGTCGTATAAGAAACGGTCCAGACGACCAAAGTAGCATGGCCGAAATTTCGTAGATTGCTTTACAATTTTTGAAAAAGGCAGACATCTCACACACTGTATGGGAATCAGTGACATCTTTTATATTTTAAATAATAATTTTAATAAGAAATTGATGAAGTAATAGCAAAGAAACATTACATGTATTAAGTGCCAGACAGGTACCATGGCTATTGAAATCGGAAGAAATTGAATAGTAAAAAAACTGTTGGTAAACATGAAGTTAATTTGACGCCGTTGACGCTGTCAAAGTGCTCCATGACGATGTATATATGTTGTATGTAAATACTGTTAAAATACAAGCGTAAGTCAAAGTTCAATAATTTTTGATAAAATTGTTCGCTAGATATGTATATTTATGCTGACAAAATTTGTACAGCGTATGTATTGTTATACAATAAAAATGAAGATGTATATGAACTTTCCGGACATCCCTCGTATAGAATAACAATTGTGTACAAATAAAATGTTTTTGTGAATAAAAATAAACGTTTTACTCGTACTGTTATACCATGTTATTTTACACATGTACGACATTATGTTATTATTAAATTACATAGCAAATAAGCGTCAATTAATACTGGTGTTTGGATCCTCTGTTCCGTACCTGTAAAACTGCTGTGAATATTATTTTAAAATAATTAATTAAGAATGTTAAGTGCATAAAGATTGATATGCCTAATATTTCAGACACGAGGGTGTTCTTTACAGCAATTGGTGTAACTGGTGTAACTGGAAGCAGCATTGCAAAATATTCGAACATTATTCAAAGCTATGGTAACGAATATGACACAAACACAGGCAACTTTACGTGCAAGTACCCAGGAATATATATGTTCTCTTTTCAAATTTCAAAACAATGGTGGTCTCATCAACCCGATTTTTTAGAGTGTTATATTTGTGTTAATGGTGTTTACAGAGTTGGAGCTAGATCGGATCCGCACGGTGATGACAAAGATGGTTATTCTATCAGTGTAACCGGAACATTCCATTTAAAAATAAATGATATTGTTAATGTTGGAGCCTGCGCTGCACTCTTTGCAGCTCATAACGATGCAAGATCCTCATTTACCGGGGTACTCATAGTTCCAGATAAAATCTAAAAATATTATAACTTTTTGAAAACAAATGATGACACTGGATTCCATATGTAATAATGAAATATCACTACACATGATTCAATTTGAAAATATATCATGACAGTTTACACGTGTTGCGTCAGACAGTTAATAGAAAGTAACATTGACCTCTATTCTAGATGATATTTGTTTAAACAAAATACGTCATACAACAGGAAGCGTGACACTAAATTTAACCTTATTGGCGTCCGCGTCTTATGGAATGAAATCAGATTTTGTGAAAGGGCGATAGCATCTTCTCGAGCCTTTTAGTCGGACATAATAAAAGCCGATCTTTCCGATCGGTATGAGGGTGCTTGATTATTAATTAAATATGAAATGTCGCGATGTATAGAATGAATAGCGAACTGGGGAATTTCGCAATGCAAACATTTTCAAATGAAATAAACTTCTCCGTCAATAAATCGCGTTCTTCGGGGTATTTTTATTTATCATTTTGTAGTACACATTAATATGGTATGTTATTGTTGTACATGTATCCGAAAGCTGAATAGAATGATGAGTTGATGACCTAAATATTCCGAAAATCTAGTTATAGAGGGATGTACTCCTGTCGGTAATTCCCGGTCTCTCCTGGTGTATTTTGACCGGAATTTACTAGTGACCGGCGAATAGTACCACTCGTTTATTGTCCGGTCTCTCCCGGTTTTGGAGTAGATGTTTGATATCGTTACAGAAGAGAACAAATATTTTACAGATAAATAAGCTTTTTTCGAAATGAATGTTTGTCACTTAGTTTTGTTACAATAATTAATAAACGCAGATCAACTCTCAAATTTATTGATTATTATTATATTCGAAAAAAAACAACAATAGCATGTTTTATTTTATCTATATGAGATAAAAAAAAAAACAATAAATATGTACAATAATTGAGAAAAAAGGTACACTTTAATGGTATTAATATGACACTATCAACTTTGAAACATTTTATTTAATTTGTTATTCGTGTTTAGTAAAGATGCCGAGGAATTATTTAAAGTTACAAATTAGATTTTATGAATTATTCAATTGATTGTTAATTTTAAAAAATGATAAAGAAAAATACAAATGTTCATGTATATGGTTTAAGAATAAACAATATTATATATTGAAAGATTAACCATAATTTACTGACTTTTTCCAGTTAAATTTTGACTTATAATCGTCGGTCAATATGACAATCGAATTCTTAAAATAGTAGTTAACGTAAAAACTCAGTATTAAAATAGCACATAAAACACAAAAAAGAAAAGAAGACAATATTCATAAAATCTATATATATTCTATTTTTAAAGAACCCTAAGCTTAATGGAATTACAAAACCAAGTATAAATTGTTATATACATGACATTTTAATTATATCATAACTTATTAGTTAATTGCTTTCAAAATATATCCATGTAAACTAAAATCTCATAAAATGCACTTTCTTTCTCAAAAATGTAAAATAATGTTTTTGTGTCGTCTTGCACTTACCCATTCAATTATTGAAGCTTAACATGTGATATAATTTTAATTGAATTGAGTTAAGATTGCAGGTAAGCCGGAGCGAGTAAGCGTAGTCGGTTTGGAATTACAGAATTCAATTAGGACACTTAATCTAGAAAAAAATATTATTACTCATCATAGAAATGTGCTTACTAAATCACTTACAACATTATCTTTTTCTATCATGTAATATTTTATAAGAATAAATATACAAATGATATAACTATAGTTTATTTCAATGTTTGAAATACTAGTTTTCATGGAAAATGTCCCAGCTGAAGTCCGCTGAAAAACTTTTTAACGACCACTTGGCAGTATTTTATTACATTTTTACTTATCAATTATTTCTATATGCCAATTATAATAGTAAATGTTTATTTATAAAGCCAATTGAGCTAATCTTGTCAAAAATGATAATAATGCTACTTTAATCAATAAAACATTAGCTTTGTTTCTTCTTTGTTTTCTTTTTGTGTCTGTATGTGGGGATACGTCGCACCAACAGAGAAATGGTCAAATGGCGACCTTCCAGCTTTACTGTTGGAAAAAAACATCAGGTGCCACAGTGTGCATTTTTAGACACAAATAGGCACTTGAGTATAACCAACGACATTCAGTAAGCTAGCAGGAAAGCGTTCTCTTATCAGTGAAATCGAGGACACTTGCGCGGCCTGAAGCTACAACGGTGCGAAACAAGTGGTTTGAAATTAACGATCTTAACCAATAGGCCTCGGACGCCCCCAAACGTTTACCTTACACAATATCGTTACTTTTTGTGTCGTTTACATTAAAGTGTATTTTGAATATGATAACGCTCGCAAAATATGAGGCACCGGTAAAGAGACAATATGTGAACTTCCGCTAATCAAGATGTGCAGCATAACCCCATATGTTATAGCGAAAGTGAGTCATTCACAGGGTAATTCTCCATTTTTGCAATGTTTTTTTATAAAAAAATTTAATGCAAAGCTTTTGAGCCTTTTAACTTTTCTCTACTGTTACCATTTGTCTATCGGGGTTTCATGCAGAATTTGTAGAGGTGTTTTGGCTTTCTGGTATGTCCAAAACACGTAATATGAATGAAAAAAATGCCACTAAACGGAATTAAAATACAAATTTTCTGCAAAATAACGCCAAGCATGCAACCAAACCCTGATTGAAACATAATATTGAAACAAAGGAATCGGTGTCCAAACTTTCATTCGCGCTTCATATGTGCTGTTGAGATCCATTGGTGATAAAGAACTCATAAAAACTACGGTTCACTTCCATATCAACATTTAATAAAAAAAATGTATGCAGGTCTCGTAGATTTAGATGGAAGTCCATGTGAAAGTTATTAATAATTAATGTATTAAATAATTAAAGGTCACTACTTATTATAGACTTACTGTGTTCAATAACTGAATAAGTGCGAATACTTATAGGGCTTTAAATAGTACTCCCGAAAGACTAAAAAAAACAAATTTAAACATTTCAATTTAAGGCAATTCAACCAAGGACATAACAGATGTACATGAAACATTTAAGTTCCCACCTTTAAATTTATGTAATAATTAACACCTGTGCTTGAACGTAGAAATGTATGGAGTTAGGAAAAAATGTATATATTCCTGTTATGTCTATTTGTTTGGTTGGTTGGATAAACGTCATACCGTCATACCAACACAGTATATGAAACATATGGCATCTTTTCAGCTTTACTGGTGGAGGAAGACCTCAAGTGCTACTCTATGCATTATTTCAGGTACACATGGGCACCTGAATAAAACCACCGACAATCCGTAAGCTAGCTGGATAGCCTCTTGCCTTAAAACGAAAATCAAATTTCCTGTCAGAATTTGAATCTATAGCATTAAGGGGCACAAAAAGCTATACCTGTAAACTAATAAATTACTATATTTTCATTACAAGTCTTTCCATGACTTGCCAAAGGTTTTGTCGAATAATATATGAAGCTTAATAAAGGTCATTAATATGGCCAAGTCAGTAAGACAATGAGAAATTTGTTTAGTGAGTATGTCAAAGTTTTAAGAAATCATAAGGACGAAGATGAAATCATTAGGAAATGCTTAGTGTATTGATCTCAGAAGATGTAATTGATATCATTTTGACGCCAATGCAGGGGTGAAAGAGATAAAACTAAAATAGTACTTACATAATCGCTAAAAATACGAAATCCATTCGTAGAATACTGAATTAATGAAAGATTCGAAAGCCAAACTTGATGTAAATGCAGGTTGTAACATGCTTAATGAGAGTACAACCGTACTGAATAAAATGCTTTTTGTTTTCTTATAGCTGCAGATTTTGGTTGATGATTAATTTAAGCCAGGACTTGATTAGAATTAGAAATGCGTTGATGTGTACGGCGTCTGAAATGTAACTTTATAAGCTGAAATTCTCTCTTTGTTTGGGATGAACACAAATGTATCGCCCGACCGTAGATAAACTAAACCCTTTTTCTTGATCCATGTGCTTTTAATTGCATCAATTACAGTACAAGTTTTTGGATTTATTACATATGACTCGTTTCAATACGTTCAGTTAATATAAAAGCAATCAACATATTTGTCCAAAGATTGGGTTTTATTGCTTTATATTGTATATCGAAATATACTTTACATCTAAATTCTATGTTGAAAGCAGATTTTCTTTTCTAATTTCTATTTCCTCTAACTTCGGTAAGTTACTAACCCGCTTTCAATTTTGATTGACAAGGTCATTATTGACGTCACTTGTTTTTGTTTTTGATCTGACATGAGCTGTAATTGGAAGAGCAGCACGTATTCTGCCTTTTCAATGTTCTGTTTTCTAACGACCGTTATGGTAATACAAGCATAGGCAAATGGCCATGTAATTGAATGAACATTACTTGTAGGTTTTTCAGGTGTATCTTTCAGTTTTGTTTTATTTTTTTATTTTTTTCAAAGTAACAAAAGCGTATTTTCAAAGTTATTGTGTATACACAAGGTGAGTGGACATTTACTTGTACTTGTTATCTATAAGTATACTTAGTTTAAATTTTTGCCGGATTGTGAGGAAATGCTAAATCGAAATTATGTACGGAAATCTCTTTGAAACATGAATTACTACGAACAAATTATTACTGTTGCCGAAAGAGTTGAAGCAAATTCAATAAGCAGTGACGTAGGCAGTAGAATTGATAATTAGGTTTATCTGTTAACTTGTATTAAGCATTTCTTGTGCAAGCGTTTATTTATTTCTAATATCTATTTTTTTTATATTTTAGCGATTAAGCAATAGTTGTAGATCATTTCTTAAAGTATAAACAATTAATCGCCAAAATGAAAAATGCATCAGTGCATGCCATTGTAAAAGGACGAGGTCTTATTTGTCAACTGTTTGTTAAAGATCGAAAAAGTGTCGCTTCATGCTATGTTTGTTGGTCTTCCAATTACTATTTGTGTCAAATCAAAGACAGAAACCACTGATGCAAATTACGGTATGGTCAATCAATATTGAAAGCTTGTTAGCAACTGTCAGAAACCTTCTCCATTCATTTAATCAGATCAGTGAGAAAAATAAATTGATAATTTACGAGAATAACGAATATCTCGGGAAGAGTTATCCCTCAGAAACATTAATTGTTCGTATACATTAAGCATTACATGGGAGGATAACGACTGACATTATCCCTTATAATGTTATAAAAACTTCAATGATAATCATTGTTTTCCTGAATAATTCGAACCTGTATCACAAAATGCTTCAAATTGAAGCGTTTGATTGTTGGTTTAATGTGATATTTAAATAGAGAAAATAAGAATCCATAAAGAAAGCACAACAGGGCAAAGTTTAAAATGTTGCAGGCTCGGTTTGATTGAGTCTGTTCATGAACGGTACTGAAAATGAGACTAAAACAGCGTTGAAGCACAACACTAAATACCGTACTCCGGTATATACCGGACAAGACGCTCAAATAGTTAAATGCTAAAATATCTTCTTTGTTCAAGTCGAAATGCACTTTACGATGATTTATTCATGTACTGACGATTATGGATGAAAGATGTAAGAATCGCCGAAAAAAGCAATATTTTCCTTCTTGTAATCATTGTGTGTTTCAAGCGTCTTGAAGGACTGCTCAAACACTGTAGTGAGCGAAAAATACTTTTTTTTCGTTATGACTTTCTCACGTCCTGAATAGCTAATTACGTCACATGGGAAGACATGTAGTCAATATTTCTTAAAACCATTATGAACGATGAAATAAACACATTTAAATGTTTCATGCATATTAAATATCAATAATAACATTAGAACAGAGACCGGAAAGGCAAGGCGACCTTCACAGAACGAAGACCCCGATACAACCCAGCCACACCAGCAAAGAACCCAGTAGTTTAACGAACCAGTCATATTTCATCTTAGTAAAACAACGATAATTATAAAAATTGCATCTGATGTGAAATATGCTAGTATTCTATCTCGCATGCAAAATAAAATAGCAACACAACATCATATACCCTCTAAGTAATGATGATATAAAATAACATAACGAGACTTTTCGTAATGAGTCATCATGACAGAAGTGTCTCATTTACAACACCACTTAACATAATGAATTGCTATCTGGAATAGAGTATATAAATGATTCCCTAATGGCAATGATATATCTATAATTACAATGTCAAATGTAACGTTGTCAGCATCAGTCTTTATGGTCATATAATGGTCGAGAATGGATTGGCGTAATATGCGATCTATAATAAAAGATAAATGAAATTAAAGTAAACTAGAAATACATTTATATGTGAACATGACACGGATGACCCAAAGCCCCCCCCCCCCCCCCCCCCACAACATACCCTGTTCCTATGTTTTGTTAGTCTACAGCAGGTCGAAGGCAAATCTATATGCTCCTTTCCCCCACACCTCTGAATGGGACTTTGAAGTTGCTTTTAAATTAGTTACGACATTATCTTCATAAGTTTCATTATTCTTAGATTGCGTGCATTGCATTAACGTCATAAATTATAACAATACATTATAAATTTTTTAATTATATGACACACATTTATTTCTGACACATTTCAAGTAAGGACCTTGTTCTTAAATGCACTCCTTTACATATAGTTGTTATGTTACTGTTGAAATATGGAAAAGTATCACATCTTGTGACGTTTTTTTTACATTATGTTTATCACCTATTGGTTTTAACGATTTTCATATGAAAGATATTTACAAACTAGGATGTTAACCACGTTCTATTTATAACCTCAAATAAATCAAATAAAAAAGATATTGTCCACTTCTTAAGGTCCTTTTCTTATTACTCAATCAGAAAATATCTAAAAAGAAATATAATGTATTCAAAATTGGTACCTTTTTAGTCTATAAAATAAAGAAATGTCAAAACCTTTATATCATATAGACGCGCACGATTTTATATATACACATTATTGCGTGTCCGTCCGCTAAGGTTAATAAGGGGTTACCGGATTTCTAATCGATCGTCTAGCGGAAGGTAACTTTTCCGAGACAATTGTTATTTGACATTGAGTTTGTTTGTCCGCTCTTATTTAAACACATGCGAAATTAGTATTCGGTAACTTACGAAGAATGTAATGCTAACTAGTTAGTTACATCGTGTAATGTTTGTTCAAATAAATATGAAATAAACGAATGCCATTTATTTTGCTCCCAATATTGGCCATCTACTGAAAATATAACTATCGAAAAAGTAAGAGCCACTGATAAAACACAAAGCAATTTCAGAAGAGTATTTATGGCTCATTATACAATGATGTGTCAGCCAATGAGCATTATAGAAATTTATAATGCTTTATCACGATTATGGTTACATCTTAATCGGATATTGTTCCATCATTCTATCACCGGTCAGTCTACCCTGATACAATACATTGCTGACATAGACTGATATTTTAGAATATGTATGATCGGAAATATGCCATTAGTTAATGGAAGTTACTTAACCCCTGATGGTACTTTGTCAAGTTAGATATTGTTTATAGCCGATATTTATATTAACATTTTGTTGAATATCTTACAGGATGCTATATCTATTCAATATTGCAATAAATATGTTTAAATCAGAGGCTAATGAGCTGTAGGCAATATAATTCAAAACAAAACAAAAACCAAAACAAAAATGCAAACGCTTTTTAAGGTATTATATCGGCTGCTAGAGCTTTATAACTGATATTGTGCATGCATTCTCTAAAGCCCATTATACCTCAGAAATGTTATTACTTTTATTTCACTAAAAAAACTTTCTTTTTTGTACCTTGTTGCAGTTTCCTAAAAATACTGATTCACCAGCTTCTTTTGCTCCGTTGCCAATTGGTATAATTATAGTGAACTAGTACTTTGTATGGAAATCAAAATACATGTTCAACTGTTCATATTTTTCCATTTTTGATTTCCTTACGACACATTACTGCATACTCAACGCTATTTTCTGAATCTTTTAAACATGCTCTAAATCAATCATATAAACATTATTTAACAAATGTTTGACATTTCTAAATAATTTTATAAATGAGTATTCATAAGGCATAGTGTACCTTTAAAATATGGCACAAAGCAAAATCAAAACATATTTTTGTATTTTGTGTCTAATGCGCGAATTGTCTTGTCGCTGTTTATTGATATGGTTTTTATATCGTAGGGATAGTTTGACAATATCGACTGCGACATGTGCCTCCTAGTTATAATATGATTTGCCTTTGTTTAGCTACATGAATAAGGATCATGTATGCAATTGTGGGCATGATATCTACCATTATGTATCATTTCATTACACGTGCACATGTATAGCAAATGACTTGTATGGCTTCTGTATCAGTATTGCATTTGACAGACACCACGAGGGAAGGTTTTTCCCTTCAAATTATCCTTAAAAAGAAAATCGTTTGCGACTTTTATAATGTAACTCAACATAGTGCAAATTCTTAACCGTATATGTTTTGCAAATCATTACTAGTTCACGTTATGAAATTGATTTCCACATATAAACCATGAAATTAAGAGAATTTTATTGATACGAAGGACGTGAATGCCAGTAAAATGAAAGCAGCATTATGAAGCTGTATTCAAATTAATATATTCCATCGAACGCTTGGCTAGGTCCTATTCAACATTATGCAAAAAAGAAATGTAAGTGAATAAAGGAATGTTTTATTAGTAATAGAGCCCATGAATAATAGATGTGTCCTAATTATACGGAACACGGGCGTGTGACAATGGTGCTTTTGAAGCATGAATAACTGGTCTTTTCCTCACATGATAAAATTCATTTATAATAGTGCGATCACCATTGGCGTATACGCGATAGAATACTATGTGATGACCTCCATGGTAAAATTGCAATATAAAGTACACGTTGATAGGCAGTATGTAGATGTAACTGATATTATGAAATTTTAAACGGGTTGTCCTGTTTCCAACACATTCCCATATATATTTTCTTTTTTACATTTTATCTTATATTTTTCTTCATCTTATCTTATTTATTTATTTATTTATTTATTTATATCAAAATATTGATTTATCAATTTATTTAATAATTTATCTACTAACACTGTAGAGGTCATAATTATGGTGGGTTCTAGCTTTTTGTTGAGAAAGACCTCAGGTGCCTCTCCGTGCATTATTTCGGGCATGAACTGGTACCTAAGTTGAACCACTTATATTCTGCAAGTTAGCAAGATGGCTACCTAAGGTGAAAGAGGCGGTTATCGAACCCATCGAGAAGAGACCCTAGATGTTTCAAGGTAACTACATGAACAACTTAGTCACGGGCGTACGTCTATATATCGACAAAAATAAGCTTAAAGTAGTCATCAACCCGGCTGTTAAAAAGATATAAAAGCTGTTTTTAAAGATGTAAAAACCCAGCTTTTAAATATATAAAAAACCCGCTTTAAAAGATGTAAAAACCCAGTTTTTAGAGATGTAAAACCCGGACTTTAAAGTGATTTAAAAACAAACTTTTAAAGTGATGTAAAAACAAACCCGGCTTTTAAAGACGTAAAACCCCTGCTTTTAAAGACGTAAAACCCCTGCTTTTAAAGATGTAAAAAAACTCGGCTTTTAAAGATGTAAAAAAACTCGGCTTTTAAAGATGTAAAAAAACTCGGCTTTTAAAGTGATGTAAAAACTCGGCTTTTAAAGTGATGTAAAAACTCGGCTTTTAAAGTGATGTAAAACACTGGACAAAACACGGCTTTTAAGGTGATGCTAAAACCAGGCTCTTAATGTGATGTAAAAAAGTTATCAAAAATTGACGGCTTTATAAGTGACATAAAACAGCTTTAGAAGTGATGTAAAAAACGGTTTATAAGTGATGTAAAAAGAAAACTAAAATGATGTTAAAACGACTTTTAAAGTGATATAAAAACAAAGTTTTGAAAGTAATGTAAAAACGTTTATAAAGTGATATAAGATTTCGGAAGTTACAGATAATTATCACTAAAGTAACTTTAGTTATTTTTTAGTTTATGGCATAACACACACACACGCGCGCGCGCACACACACACACATGTACACACACACACGTACACAATATAAACGACGATACCATGTGCATTTTCAGACATATAAAAGTATAAGTTGGAAAACTGAAGTAAAACTCCTGACATATTATTGTATTTCATTGATTTAGACATTTCATGATTCTTTTAATAACTATATCCCTCACTCGTATTGTTTCAATGTTGATTTCTTAATAAAATGGTACAAGTATAAATAAAACAAATCCTTAAAACATTATCAATAAAACTTTTAAATTCGACAAAACAATTTTCCAGTTAAATAAAAAACATATAAACAAAGCATAATTTAAAAAAAGAATAATAAGAATCGAAGCAGATTCAGTGGGGTTACATTTGACTGGTTTAAAATTATCAACATTTTATTGTTCTACAAAAACTTTAATACGTTACATCTTTTTTAGACTTGTTTCAATTCATATTAACTAGGACAGGTAACCTAAGTACAAGTAGTAAATGACTTGTAAAACATAGCCTTTATTTATCAGTAGATGTTTCAGTACCATTGACCTATCAGGTCAGTAAGTCAAAGGTATAGTCAACTAAATAAATGTAAAAGGTTTGTGTTATCTATAGTCAGTTAACTTCACATAATGCAGACTGAAAATCCTGCCATGTCATGGAGTCAATAGGTAACTATGTTTTAGTTGTTATTATTATTATTATTTTTATTATTATTATTATTATTATTATTATTATTATTATTATTATTATTGTACTCAGTATATTTTACTGAAAACGTTGACGCTCATTATTCTACGTTACACCTCATTGTTCTATAATGTTAAATCTCATTGTTCTATAATATTAAACCTTATTGTTCTACGTTAAACCTCATTGTTCTACGTCGACCCTCATTGATCTACGTCGACCCTCATTGTTCTACGTTTAACTTTATTTTTCTTCGTCGACACTCATTGTTCTACGTTTAACGTTATTGTTCTACGTTAAAACTCGTCATCATTTTACTACGTTCAATCTTATTGTAATACTTGAAATCTCATGTTAAACCTCATTGTTTTATTTCAAATCTCATTGTTTTACGTTAAACCTCATTGTTCCACGTTAAACCTCGTTGTTCTGTGTTAAACCTTGATGTTTTATGTTAAACCTCGTTGTTCTATGTTAAACCTCGTTGTTCTAAGTTAAACCTCATTATTCTATGTTAACACTCATTGTTCTAAGTTAAACCATATTGTTGTATGTTAAATCTCATGTATTGTTCTCTGAAAACTGCATTCATTGTTCTGGGTTTTATGACATTGATAGGCAAAGATGTATGAATAGTAATGATATCAATTACTATTATTATATTATTTTTTGAAAGAAGGAATAGCAAAAATATAATTCAACCTTCATGCATGTACCATCAAACGGTTTTACGTTTTTTCCTCAAGGACTCCTCTGTATATTATTAAAGGCACGAAAGGGCATCTGAGTAGAACCACGGATATATCGTCAGCTGGCTGGATAGCTTCCTTTCATGTGAAATCCGAAGACGATGGCGAGGCTCGAACCTACAACAGTGGCAAGTGGTTTGAAGGCAACAACCTTAACCACTCGACCACAGACGCCCCCTTTTCCTCTTAACAGAACGCAAAATCTCCTAATTACAATTCTTAAAGAATCCTTTATAACCGTGTCTAATATTGACTCATATATTTTGTTTTATCGTCTTTGTGTCCTCATCAAAAGCACCCCACTCCTATATTTATTCTTTTTATCATGTTTTTTTTTTTTTTTTATTTTGAGTTCAGTGATCAATTCCTCGGATCTCTATATATTTATTTTAATCACGGTTAATTCTTTATGGATATACACCCTCTTATAATATAATTTTATCAAATATTTCCTTTTTTTCAATATGAAACGCACAGTATCGTAATGAATCATTAGAGATATAAATCAGCTGTTATATTGATGATAGTTGTTGTGATTTTATAAATGAATGTAGAATAGAGGCAATTACCTTGACATAACCAGTCAGCATATGTTTGACAAGTGGAAATCATACTGACAATCTATATCTAAGAAGAAAAACCAGATACATTTTTCCTGTTTAGACAAACAGTCCTCTGCGCAAGATTTATTGACCATTGGTGTTGATCGCTTCAAACCATCTTGATTTAATTTAGTTATCAGAGATTTTACGTTACAATATTCAAATTTTGACATACAGACGGACAGATGTTATTTTATAGTGACGTCTTTTTCAGAAGAATGTGTTATCAGCAAGGCGAAGGTACACGGATTTATTAAGCGGTGTTGTGGGGCTGTAGGTATAGAGGATGACCATGGATCTATGTTAGCAGACGTGTTGGTGGCGGCTGACTACAGGGGCCACTACAGTCATGGTCTTAAAAATCTCGGTAAGCTTTCTCAGGCTCATAACCTGATGGCATCAATTGATGTTATGTCTATGATATTGATTGTCTTTATTATATATAATAATTCTGTTGATTTCAGTCTATTCTAAACATAAAAAGTATTAAAAGTATTTGTAACACATATATAAAGTTTATAACGTTGACATCTGATAAGTTTGATACATATGTAAGATACAATTCTTTATTTAATTTTACCTATGAAATATGGTGCTATATCAGTCAAATATATTTCAAATTTTTTAAAAATAAATATGAAATATAAATATGAAAGTGGGCGGAGTCAAAACTCATATTTATTTTAAGGGACTTCTTTCGCCATTTTGTTTGAAAAATCTGATAAATACAAACAACTTTTTTTTTGAAGTTTGTTTTTGAAAACTATCTAGAATGATAGAAAATGGTCTAACTAAGAAAATAAATCCGAACACCAATATCTTTAATTCAGTCCCGGCTCGTGAAAATATGTGGCATTTTATCATGTTTCGTGAAAATATATTCCATATTTCAAAAAATATCCTCTTAGTATTGTGACATCGGATAAGCATTTAAAAAGCAAATATATGAACTTTAAAGTTCTTTACATTTGCTTCGGGTAAGTATTTGCCAGTGTGTGAAAATATGGTTTATTGCTATGTTTTTAAATAATTTGTTAAACGATAAATGAAATATATATTGCATTACTTTGTCTGCAGATAAGCCATAAAACGATAAGCTTAAAATGCATGCGTCAAGATGAATCAAATCATTTTACTAAAAGGAAACTAACAAAAAAATGTACTAAACTTTAAAAAAAAAAAAAAAACGTTTCAAGATTTAAATAATGATTTCCATGCGCGATATTAGTAATTTTGCAGTATTTATTAACATGCGTGACTAACGCAGTCAGAGCTACATTGTGCACATTTTAACCTCTCTTTGATAAAGTACATAGATTGTCCGGACAGTTTGCAATGTGTTAATTACTTTCTTTGTTCACTTTACAATACTGCACTTTTAAAAACATTTTTCAAAATTTACATGGAAATGAGCATGCAAAAATACAACATTTATTTTGTTTTTAGACAAATATTTGAGCGATGTAACAAACCGATTCGTAGCAACGAAGGGCACACCCAGAATTGTCAAGCAAACTCAAGCAACAGCATTAGTGGATGGGGACAACTTACTTGGTAGATACTATTTTATTCCTCCCAAAATACCAGGGGACCATCTTTGTCTGTAAAACGTTATTGATGAAAAACTGTTATCATTATGATTTGTTAATCAAATTCTAGATTATTTACATTCATCATTTATTTACGTATTTATTCATTTTATTTACGTTTATATTATTTATTTATTAATTCGTTTATTTATTTATTTAACATCCGGTTCATTATATGTTTGGTGGTGGTTGTTGTTGTTGTTATCAATATTGATGATTTGGTCCCGACAGTTATACAACGTACGTACATGTACATGTAAAATGTTTGGTATATTTTAGGACCAGTTGTCGGAAATTATTGCATGGATCTAGCTATTGAGAAAGCAAAACAAAGTGGCATAGGGTGGGTTTCGGTCAGCGGTACGTTTGATCTATTTTTTTAACAGTTAGCTATAGAGTTTATTATTATTATTATTATTTTACTATTATTCTATTATTATTTTTATTAGCATTATTATTATTATTATTATTATTATTATTATTATTACTATTATTATTAATTAATCAATTTATTTACTTATTTATCTATTTATTTATTTATTTATTTCAAACATTATAACAAAAGACCTAGGTCTTATAAACAGCAACATTTATTGTGAATCGTCCGCATGTTGAACACTCTTCGTGTTAATTTAATGGTTGCTGATTCTAAATCCTTTCGTCTTAATAATGTTGTTTTTGTTAGTTAAGTCATTGTTCATTTTAGTATAATTGAACTTGTAAAATAAGAGATCATAGATCTACAAGACAGAGCGGCATTTATAAAATACTATTGCAAAAACACAAGGGCGACACCGAAATAAAAGTAGGGAAGGAGATGATCATAATAAAAATATGTATATCACTGATAAAACCTATCAAACTTTGTTGTATGTATGTATGCTTTTGACGTAGTTGTTGTTGTTGTTTTTATTTTATTATTACTGTTTGATTTCTATTATTTATTTATTTTATTATTCATTTATTTATTAATTACAATTATCAAGTAGTCATAATATTATTAAAGAGATAAAGAGATCACAAATGTGTGTGTGAGTTTTTTTTGTTGTTTTTTTTTTTTTTTTTTTTTTGGGGGGGGGTGTATTTGGAGGGGGTTGTGATGGATGCGGGGCTTCTTATTAAAAAAAGTAGCTAAATTGTTTTGGTATTCTTTCCTCAGGGTCTAATCATTTTGGAATGGCAGGTTGGTATAGTCTCTGTGCAGTAGACAAGGGATTTATTGTAAGTTTAAACAATTGCCATGGAAACAGTAAATGAAACAATGAATCAAATTTCATTCTTATATCTTCAAGTTAATTCACTTCATATAAGGTCTTATTTTCTTTAAATGAAATAGCATTGCTATAACGTATAAAGAAAATAATTGTTATTCAATTCATCGTCTAAAATACTTATCACAAACGTTATTCGTCACGCCAAAGAATAAAGAACAAATTGTAGAACCTGAAGTCTTATACATATATAAACAAGATGTTGAGAAAATGATATTTTTATTACTTTTTATCATTTTTTTATTTAATGCTTTTCAGTGGATTACTGACTAATCCGTGAAAATTATATTTGATAATTTCACAGTGAAAATTATCAAAACATAATTTCACACTTTTCAATGACGAAACTACTTTTTAAAGATTTTCCTCATTTAGTTCCTCAATCTTATTTTTGCTGAAAAGTCTGACAATGTCAGGCTGTTAAAAGAAAAGCAAAGCTGAAATTGATAAATAACTTAAATGTCAAAAGTATTATAAAGAAGAAAACTTACTTCTATTCATTCAAATTCCAATCACCAAATTTCGTCTCTAAATTTTTTGTTTCATTTTTACGGTCTGAAAAATACATTCCTTCCACATACAAAACTGCTCTTAACGACATTTGGGCATATTTAAGTATCCAACGAGCAATAACTGCCGTATGCTTTATGAAAAATTGAAAAGCAATGACAGGCACTAGCTCGTAGAATAAGTAAACAACCCAGCGTTCCTGAGCCAGCTTCCAAGTTGTCCATTTTCCTAGCTGCTTTTTTTAATGTTTTCACATCTGTCAACACTTATTTTTTGTCTGTTACAATCCTCAAATAAGTTTTCTTTCTTTTAAAAAAGTGTATGAATAAATAATCCAAATTCAAACACAATTATTTTCCTCCAGTGAAATACACAACTTTACAAAATGGCTGTTGCTTACATTTAACAAAGCCAGGTCTAATATAAATGCGCAGTAAGTAACAGAATTATGGATGGATGGTTGGACTTTTTCTCCTACAAGAATTGTTTGTTTGTATTATTAAAATAAGCGATCATTCATATTTTTTTAATAAAATGAACAATATCACCGTCATTTAACGTTGATTGTCGGACTTATGTTTCAGCTCAAGACTTCTTGTTTTTAATGAGAAATTCCGACTAAATGGGGCTCTGAATGGGGAAAACAGATTTTAATATTAACGAATATATTATGGAAATTTCGTTTTAACTTGTTTTTAAGCATAAAATAAAAAGAAAATTTGTTTGTTTGTTGTGTAAGATGTTATTTTATTTCATCTCGTGAACTTTAAAAACAGTATTCTCACTCGTCATGCTCGTGGCTACGCCACTCGTGAGAATTACTTCAGGGCAGCTTACTTTTTAAGAACTAATTGATTAGCATGTTTTAAATACGGGTTGTAGTACATGTAGTATATATATGGCTAACAAAACCATTTAATGACTATATGACTATATTTTATATGAAAAACTTAACAAAGAATAGAGAAAAATACCATTCAGTCTTACCCCGGCGTTCATCATTCTTTAAAGAAATCAAAAATTTCGAATTCATAAAGAAATTCACAATTTAGGTAAAATTAACTTTTCATTATATATCCCAGGGAATGGCATTTACGAACACAGGTGCTGGTATGGCACCAACACGAGCGATACAAAATGCACTTGGTACCAATCCAATATGTATAGCGGCTCCAGCGAAGGATGGTGACAGTTTTGTCCTAGATATGGCAACTACAACTGTAGCATTTGGAAAGGTCAGACTATTTCATTTGATGCTTTTCAAAATGTTTAAAGACATTATCCATATTTTGAATTCAAAGATCTATTTGTTTTGTTAACATCTTGTCCAGTTTGAAGATCGATGATTGAATAATTTTCAACACCGAAACCTACGGTACACATTCCGTGTATACTACATACCCGATACTGGTATACGGTAAATAGCCTTGGTTACCGAGAAAAAAGTATCTATGATTTCAAAATTGCTCGCTAGGTGAATTTAAATGTTAATTTTAGATGAAAAGTAATTATAAATCTATTGATAAAGCTTAAACGTGGATTGGTCAACAATGGACAATTTGTTATCAGCTATAATTATAGTATTTGTTATTTTGCTTTTCGTGGAATAGTTATAACGGATCATTTGCAGACATCTATATACAGGCCAGTTTACTTTAATCTGGTTTTAGAAATTATGATAAATTACTTCTTTCGAATATACGTTGTTCCCATTTGAAAATAGTTTATACTTAAGGCGCGATAAATCGTACGATAAAAATCGTCCATAGCAACGTACATTGGCAGTTGTGAATAAGCAAATCTTTCCATTTCTTTTTCTTATTTGTTAAACGTGATATTTCTCTTAAGATAGAAATTTGTCGTCAGATTTTTTTTGTGAAAAGACTTAATGGCATAATGGGCTTTTTATGAAATGTACATGTACGGACAGGTAATTTTGGCTGATATGAAAGGTGATGCTATCCCAAAAGGATGGGCTGTTGATAAAGATGGAAATGATACTGTTGATTGTTCAACAATGTACGGCATTCATCCCCTTGGTGGAAGAGAAAACACATGTAAGTAGTCAAATTATGGCGAGAAAGGTGGTTACTGGAACATAAGACAGTGGCGTTTTATTGTATATTGCACGATATGTATCGACTTGGACAAAGAAAAAAAACACGTAAGAAAACAAACTGTGGCGATAAGAAGGCTCCTGGAAACCTTGTGACATCTTATATTTTAAAAAACAAAAACATGATATTTATTTATATAATATTATATTAATTTATTTTGTTAGAATATAAATAATTTATTTCATTACTTCTTTCTTATACAGTATAGAGGGACATTCAAAAATTCAAATAGAGAAACACAGAATCCATAAAGAAAGGTGAACACCTTAAAATTGAAAACGTTGCAGGCTCAGTTTTTTACCTCCTAATAGACGGTAGTGGTAATTGCAATCTACCGTCCACGGCCCCTAGCACCGGCTTATGCATAATGTAACTGGTAAAATTTTGAAACATTCTTTTTTTATGAATCTTACAGCAGGATATAAAGGTTATGGTTTAGCAGTGATGGTTGAAATGTTTTGTTCTATGTTGAGTGGATCTTTATGTGGGTACAATATGGAAGTAGGTGTTCACGATGTCGACTGTGTGGTAATTGTTTTTTATTAAATTAAAATGTTTTACTTATTTCATTCATAGAACATGTTCACAGTCTATGACAAAGATATAAAAGGTAAAATAATGAATAAATATTTACGTGTGCGGAATACCAGAGTTACACGGACGAGTCAGGTCACGATCGCACCTTCATTTCTGAAAACAATTATTTTTTCATACTGTTGGTTTTGTTGTCTTTCTCGTAAACGAAAATTAGAGGAATATAGATATACGTTTTGATGTTAATCAATATACGTTTATAATACGAGTCTTTATACCTCGCATGTTTCACTGGCGCCAATAGCTTACTTTATATAAATATTAGAGATTCAAGGAGTAATAGTAAAAAGTAATAGTAAAATATTCTTTTAATCGCAGTTACGTTGATACTGTTGTTATTTAGTATGTAAGGTTTCAGCACATCTTGCAAGAAAAATAATATCAATGGCAAGGATGTTGACAAATCTGAAATGTTTGCTTCCCAAATCAACAAGAATATACATGTACTGCTGATTTCCATAGAATCAGATGCACTCTCAGAAAATAGTTCTATTTATCAAATATAAGAGAGTATATTTCTTTTATTTGTAGAGTCATTGTTTTGTAGCAATTAATCCTGGGGCGTTTGAAGATGGTTTTCATGACAGACTGTGTGATATGATGACGTTTTGTAGAAATCTTGATCCGGTAATTTAAATCTTTCAGTTCTTTGTTATC
>NW_026855038.1:0-18392 GCF_026571515.1 Ruditapes philippinarum
GTTATGTTTCTATGACACCGCAGCATCTGAATGGTTCAAATTATAGCCCTAGGGTCAAATTGACTTTGCCCTGATGGGGGGGGGGGGTCATAGATTTTCTGTGTAGTAATAATTTTAAATGAAATCTTCTGCTTCAAAACTAAAAGGGCTATACCTTATATATTTGGCATGAAACATTGTGATTTGGACCTCTACCAAGATTGTTCAAATTATAGCCCTGGCTGCAGTAGGATCATGGGGTTTCCCCAAATATATTTTGTGAAAATTTTAAAAGAAACCCTGCTCCTCCAAAACTAAATGGACTGCAGCTAAGATATTTGGCATGACATCAAGTATTCACTAAACACTATAGCATTATCACTAAGTTCAATTGTATAGAAACAGAAAATGAACTTTAATGTTATTCTGTTCCTACTACATGTATTTAGTGTTGTATAATGTGATGGAAAAGTAGTTTTTATGCCCCCGCCATGTAATGGCCGGGGCATATAGTGTTACCCTGTTCCGTCCTTCCGTCATTCTGTCATTCCGTCATCATCAGTTTCCGTTCATTATCTTAGTAACGGTTGCACACATTCATTCACGTTCATTATCTCCCCAATGGTACAACACATTCAACTCAAACTTGACATATGGATATGTCATGAAAAAAAACAGGTCAAGTTCGAATTTGGTCATGGTTCGATGATTTTTGGTAGAGTTATGCCCCTTTTACTTTGAAAATAATATGAAATTTTCAGTTTCCGTTCATTATCTCCCCAACAGTACAACACATTCAACTCAAATTTGACATATGGATATGTCGTGAGAAAATACAGGTCAAGTTCGAATTTGGTCATGGTTCAATGATTTTTGGCAGAGTTATGCCCCTTTCACTTTGGAAATAATATGAAATTTTCAGTTTCCGGTCATTATCTCCCCAATGGTACAACACTTTTAACTCAAACTTGACATATGGATACGTCACAGGAATGCGCAGGTCAAGTTCAAATTTGGTTATGGTTCAATGATTTTTGGCAGAGTTATGCCCCTTTCACTTTGAAAATAATATGAAATTTTCAGTTTCTGTTTATTATCTCCCCAATGGTACAACACATTCAACTCAAATTTGACATATGGATATGTTTTTGTAATGCCCAGGCCAAGTTGGGATTTGGTCATGGTTCAATGATTTTTGGTAGAGTAATGCCCCTTTCACTTTGAAAATAATATGAAATTTACAGTTTCTGTTCATTATCTACCCAACTACTCAAATTTGACATATGGATATGTCAAAGGAATGGGCAGGTCAAGTTTGAATTTGGTCATGGTTCGATGACTTTTTGGCAGAGTTATGTCCCTTTCACTTTGAAAATAATATAGATACATCTTAGGAATAAGCAGTTTAAGTTTGAATTTGGTCGTGGTTCAATGATTTTGGACAAACTTATCTTTCTTGAATGTTGTAAAAATTTTGAACTTTCAGTTTCAGCACTGAAATGTATGTAGCCATTATTTTGGCTACAAATATGAAATATGCTATTTTCAAAAGGTTTAGACTGAATAATTTCAGTGCCTTGAACATTGTATGAAAATGGTTTGTGTTAACATTGAAAAGTTTTAAGGGCTTTGAACTTAAAATGAAAAAAATTATTTGTGCAAACAAATTTGGAACTAATATTATAACATCTGAAATTTTGGCTGCATGCGGGGGCATCCGTGGCATGATGACACATTTCTAGTTCACAAATGCAATCTTGTTTCATGTATATCATTGTTTTGTTTCATGTTTATCATTGTTTTGTTTGTATCAGAGATATAGATGATGGAAGTGTTGGACACAGCAGTCCATATGGTAACCATAGTGATGAGGAACAAGGCTACATACATCAGGTATACTTGCATGCTTTGTAAACTTACCTTGCGAGGTATCTTCATGCCAGGTACCAGGTATGATCCCCATTTGGATCATTCTTAAGAATATTACTTTTCACCTGACTTATTTTAGGAAATGGACACAGCTTTGCTTTGAATTTGGAAAATTTTCCGTTGTTAATTTTGAAATCTAAATATCTAATGCTGAAACATTTATCAGTAAATATTCTTCATTTCAAATACTCTTTGGATATAACCTTGATTTCATCTCGGTTATATGAAAAACATTGGTGAGAGAATATTTACTTCAAAACAAATTTATCACTAAGTCCGTATGTAATGAATAGTGGCATTTATTAACAAGTTCAAGATGCAAATTAATTTGCTAATTTGCTTATCAGAGCTGTGTATTGCCACACAGGTTGAGATTCAATACAATCTGCAATTCAGACCGGACAATTTTCAAAGAGAAAATATAATGTGCTTTCAAAATTCAGACCCAACGATTCATGAATTGCACCATGAATCCTCTCATGATATTAATATTAAAAACAATTACAATGTTCTTAAAACCTTTCAAAGAAAAGATAAAATTGAAGTGAATGACCTTTACGAAGTTTCTTTAACCCTGGGAAGCATTAAAAACAGCAAAATAACATGAAATTGTAGACTTGGTTTGATTAAGTCTGTGAAAAAGTGCAACAGCACTCACGCCTCCTAGCACCGGCTTGAGCGGTACTCAATTCTCAAACACTAAAAGTGCTGGACTCAGTGATCCTGAAGGACCAAATAAATATAACAACACTGAAGTGAAGTACAGGGCAACTTTTTACAGCTGCCACACAGCACTTGACACTGCTGTTTAAGTTTGCCTTACAACTTTTAGTTTCAAATAAGTGATGATAATAGGGTTACTAAAGATAAGACAACATTAAATAGTAAAACAGAAATTCCTTTTGAAGGTTCTATACATTAAACAGTTATTAAACATTATAATAATTTAAGTGTAAACTGGGATTCAGTGATCTTAGAACAAACAAATATCAGACTGGTAAATAATCGATTGTCCCTGTAAACGTTACAGCCCTACTCCTTATTGAGCTGTCCAGACAATTCCAGAACCATGTATTATTAAATAAATGATGTGTGTATTTCAGGATGAAGACATGTACGAAGCTGATGATGCAAGTGATCACGATGTTGCCATGGAAACAGACTTTGTCGAAAATCCACCAGATAGCGAGCCCGCTTACCCACCAGGTTCACCAGAGGAAGGTGAAGTGATTGATGACAATAGTGACGCAGGGGAAGTTAACACTAATGATTCTATAAAAGCTAATGTTAAACAGGTCACAGAACCTGTTGATAAAACAGAAGAAAATTCCAAAGAAGGTGAAGGTGATACCAATACATCTCAGAACAAAAAGGAATTTTGTGATGAAAATATTGAGTGTGAGGTTGTTGAAGATGATGCTGAAAGAGGAGAGGAAACCATCTTAACTGATATATTAGATAAAGATACCAAACTAGTAAATGTGGATAAGAAAACTGATGATGATAGCAATGATAAAAAAACTGATAAAAGTGATAAAACAACTGAAAATGTTGGTGTTGATGTTAGAATTGTTAAGAAAGAAATAAGAGATTCTGATGATGAAAATTCAACAGCTGTTACAGATAAAAAAGATGAAATTGACAAGAATGATGTGGACATGAAAAAATTAGATGATGTTAAAACTGAAGAAGATAATGTAGTAGATGTTGAACCAGTTGAGAGTGAAAAGGACCTGTCAGATGAAGGAGAGGTTTTAGAAGAGAGTGCAAAGGATAGTGCCAAAGCTGGATGTTCCAAATCAGAAGTAATTGTTAGTGACGTTAAAAAGGGAAAACCTGCTAGAAGAGTTGTAAAACCACCAAAACAAGACATTGCACCAGCTTTGACAAGAAATCAAATGGAATTGTTAGAACTTGAGATGAGAGCTAGGGCAATTAAAGCAATGTTAAAAACTGCTAAATGATATGGTATTAGAGGGGGTTTCAGCTGACAAAAGCCCATACACTTAGCTGAACGTGAACAATTTTTCTTCATAATATTTCCCTTTATTTTAATTTGATCTCCAGATGAAAGAAAAAATCATTGTCGTAGATAAGAGCATTTTTACATTGTTGATCAAATGATGTAGATTTTAAATGACATTTTTAAGAACATCTTAATTGTATATTAAATTAAGTATTGATATTTTAGAAAGTAAAACTTCATTTATACAAGATGTTGCTTCAGGCATTAAGAAGCCATTACAAAAAGAAATCAATTTGAAATCTTGTTTGGAACTTAATTTTTCCGAAGTTTTTCATTTTGATTTTAAAGATAACAAATATCTATTGAAAGTGACAGAATGTTCATGCTTTAGTAAACATTCAAGGCTGAACAATCATTTTGTTAAAGTAAATATTTGAATCATCTTGTTATATACATGTATGTTATGTACATGTATGTATGTAATATTTTCAATGTCTTAAGGCTGAATTAAGTCGCTTTGTTACACATGACACATCAAACTTAAAGAAATAAAATATATTTTTTCGTGTTATTTTATGTGGCTTTTAACAGTTTTTGTTTCCTCCGTGGTATGAAAGGTTTACAGGTGATGGTTTCGTACCTTATACCCCATGTCATTAAGAGTTCAAGTCCTGGCAGGGGTATTGGGTTCTTACAAGAAATGAAGCTGCTCGGTTAGTTGCTGAATGTTTGTGATGCTACACAGGTGCGCAGTTGTGGCTGAACTAGTTATGTATGCCCGATCTTCTAGGAAAGTTGATGTTGTTTAACCTAAAAATCCCTAAGCTTTTTATCGGAGGATATGATATTTCATTACAAACTTTCAAGAAAGAATACTGCAAAATAAAAGCAATGGTTTATCACAGAAAGTATTTTTAGTTTGTAATGCTACCCAGGTGCCCCCTTGTGCCAGAAATAATGTATGATGTTTACCAGGAGATGTTGACATTGTTTTTTTTTAATATGAGTAACCTAAATCCCGAAGCCATACTTGTTCTCAGAGGATATTTTTTTATTCAAAATAAATTACATCGCAAGGTATATTTCACTTTCAAGCAAGTAATTTTCTTATACTCTTAAATGAGTAACAGCTACTTAAATTTCTTCATAATATAATTATCCCTTTCAATTTCAAAAATAGAAGGAAAGATGGGCAAACTGACATTTTGGTGCTATATTTAGTGTTCAATTCAACGCTTTTCCTTCTTATATTTAATTTTCTGTCTGAAACGCTAAATAATTGATGTGTTAACATTTTATGGTTTTAATCTTGTGAACTTAAAGTTAATAGATGCCATAAACAGCCATCAATTATAATCACTTGTTCACAAAATATGTAAGGATAATAATTGTGGCTTTTTTGGAAGATAATTATTTACAAAGCCAAAGTGAAATTAGGGTTGAGTTGATAAAAGATACAAAAGGAGAAGTTGTCTAGACTTGATTTTTCATCTCTACGATTATGTCAACATTTTTGGAATAATTATTGCTTTCTTAAGCAATTTATCATGTTTATTTTCTGTGTGTATGTCTAAACTTTGTTTTGACTTGGCTTCTTGAACTTCAAAATCAGAATAGATAGGGGGGGAAATGGGAGTCTCAAGCTATACTTATATCACGGTGCCGAAGGCTGATTATTTCTAAAATCTGTTAGGTGACATTTTTTCTCAATTTGTTTCAATTTTACAGTTGACAGCATCAAAGTAGCAGTGATTCTATTACAAATTTGGCAAGTTTTACGCAACCCAATGGTAAGTCAAGCCCCAAGGGCAGTGGCAAGAAAAATGAGTCGTATTTACCTTTCAAATTATTAATTTACACTCTGTACATACATAACCTGGTGAATGTGTTTGGTTTCATTTTGGCATAAATGTCTCATCAACCAGCTGACAATTCTTGGGCAGGGAAGGGTAGTGTAGGAGGAGTTTAATAATCGAATAGTCAAACTCCCAATTATTTCTAGGATTGGGGGGTTGGCATCAATGACAGCTTTACTAAAGAACAATACAGACATTAAAAAAAAAAAGACGAAAAATTCTGATCCCTCAGTAAGTTTGCTAAATGTACGACTGACATATTTAGGTTTGGTGGTCTTGAATACATAATGATGATAACTAGACGAAAACATGTTTGTTTGTTTTCTATATGTAGCAATATTCTCTAGACACTTGTTATGTCAATAAAATTGTTTATTCATCTACTATGAGGGTATTTTTCATTGAAAATAACGAAAATTTTGGCATGGAAACTAAGGGCAGTAACTTAGCTAAAGTCTGGTATTTATTTTGAATACTAAATTTTATCCGTTGCCATTACTGAATACAGTTGTTGTTTTTATTTTCAATGTATACTTAGAAAGTTGGAGGATAAGCACATGTGTTCAACAGTATTGTAGTGTGCTATTTAGAAAATTTAGTTTCGGGGATTATTATTTACACGTTTTTATTTTTCACAAGAAATTCCTAACTTGTTCACATTTTTGTTTGTTTTGGTAACATATCATTCCAGTTCTGTTACAAACAAGCAGTAATATAAAACATAAACTAACTTCAGTTATTGAATGAGCTTTAGTCATTGAATGAGCTTTCTTGCAAGGTACTGCTTCCTGAGCCTGTGACCTCCATGGCTAAGTAGTTAAGATCACTGATTTCATATCACTTCATATTGATACTTAGGGATGAGTCCAAGTGATAAACATTTAGACACTCCCTGTGACATAAAACATGTATGAAGTATGTTTTCTAGCAACTGTAACGTAATTCATATACATTTATTATGTCATTCTTGAACTGTTTCAAAATTGCCTGAATAAGTTTTTTTGAAAACATGATCACATACAACTTCTGATAAGGGAGGCTAGTGTGAATTTTTTTCTAAAAACTTGCATCTAGAGTTATTCACCTTTCATACGTCATGATACCTGACCACTAAAATTTGATGATCTCATAGATCAATATGCACTTGTTTAATAAAAAATCTTGTAAGGATGATCATTTATTTCCTTTTTATGCCCCCCTTCGAAGAAGAGGGGGTTTATGTTTTGCTTATGTTGGTCGGTAGACCAAATGGTTTCCGCTGATTATCTAAAAACTATTTATCATAAAGTATTTCACATACTGATTGGTCATAACTGGTAAATGACCCCTATTGATTTTGGGGTCAAGGTCACAGGTGCCTTTTATGTCCGAATGGTTTCTGCTCATAATCTTGATAACTATTTATCACAAAGTCTTCATATTTCACATACTGATTGGTCATAACTAGTAGATGACCCCTATTGATATTGGGGTCACTAGGTCAAGGTCACAGGTGCCTTTTATGTCAGAATGGTTCCTGCTCATCATCTTGAAAATTATTTATCACAAAGTCTTCACATTTTACATACTGATTGGTCATAACTACATGACCCTTATTGATTTTGGGTTCACTAGGTCACAGGGAACAGAATGGTTTCCGTTCATTATCTTGGAAGCTATTCATCAAAATGGTTTCTGCTCATTGTCTTGGAAACTATTTATCACAAAAGGCTTAATTTTTCACATACTGATTGGTCATAACTAGTGCATGACCCCTCTTGATTTTTGGGTCACTAGATCAAGGTCAGAGCGGCCTTAAATGTAAGAATGGTTTCCGCTAATTACGTTGAAAACTTTTTATCAAAAAGTCTTCATATTTCACATACTGAATAGCCATAATGGGGGCACTAGTTCAAAGGTCAAGGTCTTTAGATTTCACATATTGATTGGTTATAACTAGTTGGTTATTTTATTTTTCATAACTGAACACTTCCATGTACCCATATATAGCAAGTTCCTATAAAAAAATTACCAATAATATGAGTCAAGGGCTGGAAAGGGGGGGGGGGCATACGTGTGTCGTTTTCCTTTTGAAATTCATTCATATGTTTGCTATGGAATTAACTGGCTGTTATGGAAGTCGCTTGTTGCTATGCAAAGTCAGTTGTTGTTATGGAAAGTCAATAGTTGCAATGGAAATCACTGGTTACTATGGAAAGTCAATGATTGCTATGGAAGTCAGTTGTTGCTAAGAAAAGTCAATGAATTCTATGGAAGTCACTGGTTGCTAAGAAAAGTCAATGAATTCTATGGAAGTCATTGTTTTTGATTTGAGGTCAGTGATTGTTATGATTAAGTGATTAAGTCACTGCATGCTATGGAAATTCAATGGTTGCTATGTAAGTCAGTGTTTGAAATACATATCAGGAAAAGTCATTACTCTTCTGTCAGAGGTGGAGCCGTTTTAGGCTTAAGGGTTATAATTTTAATAAACTTAGAAAGTCAACAATATAAAGTCAATAATACAATGTTTAATGCAAATATTTCAGCTCTAGCTGTTGTTAAAAATCCTTTTTCCCCATGGGCGGGGCCAATTTAGACCCCAGGGCAATTATTTAATAAACTTGGTAGACATCAACAAGACAATGTTTCATGCCAAGTATATGGAAGATTTTGAAGTTTGTATTATACACATTATTGTAAAAAAAAATTATGACCTCACAGGGCCTAAGTGCTGTAACTTTTTTGTAGAGGTCCACATTGTTTCATACTACATATACATGCATTTACCAAAGAAAAAGCCGTTGCAATTTTCAAGTAGAAGAATTTTGAAGTATTAACTACAGCCAGAGCCAATTTTGACCCCAGGTCTATATTTTGAACGAAGAGGTTCGTTCAGTTGACAATGTTTTATGCGACATATCCAAGATCTAGAATCTATTTTTAGGTATTTTGACCTCTAGAGATCTTGAATGAAGAAATAACGGTTGTAGGGCTTCATACTTGGAACATCCCAGTGAATTTTCATCTGACATCAACTTTGACCCGGTCTTTCGAAAAAAAGTTTACGCACGACGGACGCATGACAAATTGTGCCCAGATGAACTAAAAAGTCAATAGTGTTGCTTATAAGAACCGCCAATCTCTTTCATAATATTTCTCCATAGGGACAATGAGCATCATGAGATATACATATAAGCCGCGTCACGACAAAACCAACATAATGGGTTTGCGACCAGCATGGATCCAGACTAGCCTGCGCGTCCTCGCAGTCTGATCAGGATCCATGCTGTTCGCTTACAAACCCCTTTAACAAGTAGAGAAACTGATTGCGAACAGTATGGATCCTGATCAGGCTGCGCGGATGCGCAGGCTGGTCTGGATCCATGCTGGTCGCAAACCCATTATGTTGGTTTTGTCGTGACACGGCTCATATCTTCTATATACATATCGACAAAAAAAGACTATTTTATACTCAATTGTAACATTATACTCAATTGTAACATTTAATTGACATTAAGAGTCAAATAAATAAATTCATACATGTATTCTGAATATTTGTTTCATATACAGTATTATTATTTACGAAATTATCTCGGTGTCAAACTAAGGTCTGCACAAAGTAAATAGCCTGGATCTTTATGTAATAACTGGTAAGCATCTATTCCATTCTATTGAAATGAAAATCAACACATATTGGGACAATAATAACAACAAGTCATCTTGATAAACACAGGAACTCTGATTTTACCGGTCTTATTTTTTTAGCTCACCTGTATACAAAGTGTACCACTATTTCTTTAACCAACCTGATGGATCTCGACAGTGACAGAGATATGATCTAAGGTTTATAGTATCAGCTTATGTTACTTTTATTCAGTGTGTTATATCAGTCATTCCCCTTAAGCCCAAAATGACCCCGTCCTAAGGGTCACTTATAGTTTACATATACTTATATAGTATTACATTTATAGTCCCATGGTAAAAAAAACCCCAGTCGTGCCCAAAATTTTCACATTTGTTACAAGTAAATGTAATGGAAACTGGCTATAAAAGTGTGATACTGATTGGTCCAATTGTTTAAAATGTGACTGTCCCAATGTTATTCAATGACCTAGTTCTTAAGAACTATGACGTTTTTTGGCAATGAATCTCAGGTGAGTGATTTATGGGCGTAATGGTTCTCCTGTTCGTAAATACTATGTTTTTTCCGGTCTTGTATTTGTCTTTGAGGTTGCCATAGCCCCCAGCTTAGAAACAGTCAAGGAAACAATCTTTGGGGGACATGCAATTTCATTAGAAAAACAAAACGTGTTTATGTAAACAAATGAGGGACTAATTTGTAACCCAAAAAAAGGACAGCGAGTTGATTTTTTTTATTTGTACAAAATTGTTCGTGTTTTCAGACAAGGTGAAATAAGAAAAATGAAAGCTTTTTTAATTAATAATCTATACTTCGGTGATATTTCATTCATTGCCAAAATGCATTGCCTTTATAATACATAATTAATATTTTTATTTTAACGGTTGCATCATTTACTTTATTTTAAGCCAAAGTTAAATAAATGTTTCAATAAGGATTAGCATCGTCCGGTGGTACGATTTAATTAATTACACTGTATTTTTAGTCCGTTTAGTGACATTTTCTTTATAAGCACGGGCCATAACCCACGACGGTCGAAGACTGCAAACAGGCACGGCCTTATTGACTCTCTGTTCTTATCAAAATAAACCAATGATAGAGAAAGATGCACTGGAAGACATATTTATCCACCGCTTCTGCGACAAAAGCTTCACCGCCGCAGCAATTGTTCCATCATAGATCACAGTTACATATACATGTACACGTAAATTTGCACATATAAAACAAGTAAAATGGTTTCCTGCGGTGAAAATTCTAATGATATAAAGATATTTTATTTAACTATTTCAACATTTTATTTATTTATTTTTTTTTGGGGGGGGGAGAATAAATAAACGTTTGTATCAAGAATATACAGTTGACAATTGAATAAACGATCAATATAGAAAAGCTAGGTCTTTGGAAAAAACTGATTGACCGTTGAAAGACCGGAGAAGGTGAACACCATAAAACAATTATTTCTTTTTAAGAAAATGATTAAATAGGCCTACCATTTAGAATAATTCCGAGCAAAAAATAAAATAAAGTAAACAACAGTTTACGCAGAAAATATCTCTATTTATTATGGGCAAGATGCCACTACGAATATTTTAACTTGAGATTTTCAGTATAAACAATTATTGTTTGTATAAAATTTGAGATAGCTATTAAAGAAAACATTGATATTTTCAACACATGAATTTCAAGTTTTCCACCCTTTAAGCACGGTAAAATAATTATAGAAAATTAAAAAATCACGTAATGTTTTTGGTTCGCAAATTAGGGCAATGTCCGACTAATAACCCTACAGGTAAATCCGTAACGTACCTGCAAACGGTATTTGCTAGGATTTGAAAAGTCAATTAACAAAATCATGTACGGTTTTACAGATCACATGCTCTTCCATGTACGATAACAGGTCACGGTGCGCTCCTCCATGCCCAAAAGTTAAACGCGTAACAATATCCCTGCTTTGCAGCCGCATAGCTCAATCGGGGGTTTAGAGCGGAGAACTTGTAATCTTCGACATTGTGGGTTCGATTCCCGGCTGGGCAACTAAAATTGGAATGTCAGACGTTCACTCCCATAGACTTTCACTAATTGGACGTTTTCACACCCAAGACGGTTTCACAACCCTAGAACGGTTTTTACTCCATTTTGATCCAAATTGTATGGGACGTTTCACTCCCATTTTTTTAGATGTTTTTATTAAGAAAAATTTATTTTCATTATGAAAGGGGAAATTCAATTTAATGATTTTCGATTTTGTTGAATTTGAGAGTATTGTTAAGAAGAATTTATGATAATAAGAAAGAAATGATTAATAGGCCTAAAAGTATAAATTTTTCTGAAATATAACAGAATGTGTAAAATAATTATGATCCTATATAGATACAGTAGGCCTATAGTATCAGCTCAGAAAAAAGTGAATTTTGTTCCGTTTAAACAGTGTTTTGAAGAATTCCTGTTAATTATAAGGAGTAAAAATATTGGTTTCAATGAGGACGTAATTATGATGAATTATTAGAAGATTATCATTATACTCATTTAAATATGGTTGAATGATAAGAGGTATAAATGAAAGAACAAATGTCTGAAATATCGTTTTTATTATAAGAGTAAAACACGAAGAAAATTCTATTTATAATAAATCAAAGAAAGATAATAGAATAAACAAAATGAAAATGTTCATGAACAACAAAGACACATTGTAAAGTACTAGTTTGAATATTGAAACCACTACCAGTACAGTAATTAAATAATATCAATATATAAAATATATTTATTAGTTTTTTTGTAAATATATTTATCAATGAAATGCAGAAAAAGTGCATAAAATTAATTATTCTTTTAAATTATTTCTTTATCAATTTATTGAACAGTAGCCATTAAACAAACTTAGGTAAGTGTGGTGTTAACAGTAATCTCTTCACCTAATTAGTTGTATAAACACTGAGACCACCAAATCCTCCATAAGTTTTGGTTATAAATTATAACAAAAATAAAATAATATTTTATCAGATAATCATATTTAATATATTATGTAAGATTATGTACAGCTTTTTTTTTTTACTTATTGATAATAAAATATACTTAATTATGCAAAGATAACCACTTATAAATTATTATCATTAAAATCTTTAATGAACTGCAACTTTCATACAATTATATCCGGTCATATATGATATCCTTCCCTAAATAAGAATAAATATCTGAAAAGATATCAGATCAAAGACATCTCTAATCAAGTAAAAAATAAAACTTTAACAATAATGACATACAAACTTTCATTTTTTAGTAAAATTAAGGTCTATTGTAGTATATCATACGTATCAAAATAATTTTGGTATAAAATGGGAGTGAAATGTCTTCAAGACGTTTCACTCCCATTTGGGAGTGAAACGTCTTGGTGTGAACCGTCTTGGTGTGAACCGTCTCAATAGTGAAACGTCTGTCTACCACTAAAATTACTAATCAGTCTTTCGGATGAGACTTTAAATCGAGGTCCCGTGTATGGGTGCTTAAACACTTGGCACGCTAAAGAACCAGGAGAAGCTTCTGGAATTGGGGCATCTTTCTGTATCTGTAATTGCACTATCCTCCAAAAATCTAAAATGACTAATACTCTTCTGGGGTTAGTATCTCGAAGCTATCGTAAGCATAACGACTATCGTATACCTCTCGTTAAGGTTTTCACCGCTATCTCGACGCTCTCGTAATTAACGAATAATCGTTAATATGCCCAATTATTAACGGATGCCTAGAGGGTGTCTTTAGGCTCTCGTTACTATCACTTTGACACAAAAGTAAGAAAGGTGCGATTTTAAAGTACATAAAAATGAGAATTATATCATTTTATTGATAAAAAATGATGAACCGACATACATATAGTATTGTATTTCTTTTTCTCATGAATTATCAAAGGCCCGTAATAGATTTTATTGTGTAAATTCACTCAAAGAACTCTTTAATACAATTCCATAAAAAAACATCATTGATTATTTGAAAGAGATAAACTTGTATTCTTGGATCTAATTGACTCATTTTTATTGTCATTTACAAAGTTTTACATAACATTTAAAGCCTATTATAGCATTCGGCACGATATGGCCAGTTATGTGTTGACGTGCCTTAAAAATCCAAACAAACAAACTTTTTCTCACATATCAAACATATGTAAAGGTTCTTTACAGTTTAATTAAAGACTTATATTTGAATGCGGATAAAAAAAAGCATATCATAACTTAAACAGCGAAAGGAATAAACTCTGTACTGTGTAATTTTGCACAAGAAAATATAAATTCAAACTTGTTACAGAATTATATTTCGAAAAGTAAATTGTGAAATTAATGACATCATGAAGAAAAGTGCATTACGTCAGCTGCAAAAATCGGTACCACAAAAAGGTATGTAATATATAGAAATGTTGTCTGTTTATCATTTCAGATCAACATATATTTCACTTGCGAACACCAGTTGTTATAATTTAACTTATTATATTTTAATTTATAATTCATCAAAGATCTTTTGTTTAAGACAAAATGAAAATTTATCCATATTAATTAACAGCAGTCATGTATATAATATTATTTAGTTATACAGATTTTTGACAGGTTATATGGCCGTATATAAACGATAACCCGAGCCGCCATGTGAGAGTTATATTGCAAACAAAATTATATCGGCCATATATCCTGTTAAAAATCTTTATAACGAATTTTCAATACTGCAGAAAAAGAGAGATTTCTGCATTTTTTTTTTTTTTATTAATGTGTTTATTTAAGGTCGCCGCCGGAAAGCCCATATGGGCGACCGTACACTCAAGTCGGGCCATCCTAGAGCGTCCCGCCGAGATTTTTTCGTCGATTTTTTTCCAGCTTTATTGGTGGAGGAAGACCCCAGGTGCCCCTTCGGGCATTATTTCAGGCACGAGCGGGCACCCGACCTTCCGTAAGCCAGCTGGATGGCTTCCTCACATGAAAGATTTCGACCCGAGTGAGGATCGAACCTACAGCGGTGAGGGACCTGTGATCTCAAGTCAACGACCTTAACCACTCGGCCACGGAGGCCCCTTAGATTTCTGCAGCAGCGTATATAAACTATATAAACGCCAAAATTATCCAATGAAAATTGACGTTACAAACTTGCAGTAACAAACGTGCAGCATTATAAAAGATTTTATAATACTGCACGTTTGTCACGTCACTTTTCATTGGATAATCGTGACATTTTTATAGTTTTATATACATTGTTTCTGGCAATTTTCTAAGAAATCTCACTTTTTTCTCAAAAAAGGGAAGTTTGCGGTTTTATAAATTCGTTATAAATATTCCTGACATGTTAAATGATCATATACAAACGGTTGTAGGCAATATAACCATCGCCTAGCGGCTCGGGTTATATTTCCAAACAATCGTTTATATAGGGCAATATTACCTGTCAAAAATCTTTATAACTAATAACATAAACGTCATGATTATCCAAAGTAAATCGACTTTTACATATTTTATATATATTTATGCTTATGAAGTCATTGTTTTGCTCATGGTGTCATTATTATGCGCATGACGTGTTTGCAGCTGTGTAGCAAGTGGGATTTTAGAAAGAGTTGCTTTTATTATGTTTCGTGAAAATATAGTCCATATTTCACTGAAACGGAAAGCAACAATGAAAGCAACATTGTCAAATTTGAATATTGACATTATACTTACACCCTAAAACAACATGTTGCTATAGGCTGAAGAATGAGGGATGGTTATCTGCCCCAAGATTTTTTGACTTGTACTGAGAAGAAGCTCCGCCAAAATATTGGCTTTAACTATGTAAAATGTTTAAAATGTCTGACTACACTGGCAGCCGTTGCTGCTAAATCTTCAGTCTCTGCTGTTCTATATACAGTCGTTTTTCCCCTGTTTCTAGTATTGCAGTTTCTATTTTAAGTTCCCGCCCCCTCCCCTCATTTGAATCACGCCTGTTTCACTGGAACTTCCAACAGGGGCAGTTCCAATTACTGTTCTCTTTTTTAAAGGAACCGTTTCGAAGGTTTACCACTATCACATTTGATATTATCAAGGCAATCGGGATTTTCATCGCAAGACAAATCTATATTGCTGGACGACAGACCGGATCCTGCACGTGTCGTGTGATTGTGTGGTTTAGCATGATCGTAACCTTCTGCTCCAATTCACCTTCGTCTACGAAAAATAATGATTCGGTTAATATAAACAAGAGCTGTACACAATTTTCGCGGTACATGTATTCAAATGATAACACAACACAATCGTTAATTACTAACGAGTAAGCAACGAACGATTGCTTAACTATTGCTTTCGAGATACCCGCGCTAGTCTCTCGTTAACCAACCCTCTGTCAATCGTTAGCACGTTCGTTAACGCAAATATAACGATAGCTTCGAGATACTAACCCCAGGAGGACTCGCCCATATGGGCAACCGGTGGCGGGCAACCGGTGGCGAGTATAAATAAACGCAAATACACACACACATACCCTGCGGTCTCCAGACCGCAGGGAATAACGGTTTAACAAACAATATATCATTTCACAAAGATAAAATATATTAAATTATGGACTGTGGTATAAGTTAAGCCATATGTTAAAATTATGAAAAATTACAAATAAGATTGTGACTACAGCAAGCCAGAAACTGTTCATTTTATATTGTTCACTATAAAATTAACAAATGGTTAAAAGGATAGCCCAATGGGCTGACAGGTTATTTCTAATGGGGTCCTGTGAATCAAAACACCGAACAAGATGAAACCAGAGAGACATACGTGTACTTTAATATAAAATAGATGATAAAAAAATCTAACGTACAAATAATGTTATCATTTCTAAAAAAAAAAGGTTTTCATATATAGTGTTTGTTAATGGAAATGGAAAATATGCTTACTAGTTTCACTAGATATACTATATATAGCTAGAATACTATCATCTAAACCCGCATGTTTGCAAGAAGCAGATTAACTTATTCCAGTGTCAAATTCAGCTGCGTCCATAGCTATTTGGACCAGGGTGCACCAGATGCCAATTATGTGTTATGATATCAATATAAGTGACGTAAATTAATGTGGGATTAGGCGATTGAATTAGCTAGTTGTCACCCGGTAAAAGTAAAAATCATGTGACTGTTTGTCTTTCTTTTTATAAATGCTAACAAGGTGATAACCGTGGAAAATATTATGGGCTGCCGTGTGTACATATATTTGCTTCACCGTAAGAAATTCAGTTGCTGTTATAACATAATAGAGATTTTTATCTCAAAATATTTGACTAGCGCATTTTGACTGTATACTTCATCTTAATAAGCCATTCGGCACCGATGATTTGTGCATGTAGTTTGAAATTTCTTTTACTAAAATTGACATGAAAAGCCATTTTAAATAAAGCGCACGGTCAACATTCCAGAGGCATGGTCACGATTCTTAGTGACATATTGTTTGTTTGTTGTTTTTTAAGATGGTTAATGCACCATTTCACGTGCATCTGCAGATGCATTTAAGTGCATCTGAAGATGCACGAGAGCACATTTAAAGCCCGAGTCCTCTGAATGTGCGTCATTTATGAACATTTATGAACCGGGATGGGGGTAATCAAACGGCCCGCATAGCTCAATCGGTTAGAGCGCGAGACTTATTATCTCGACATTGTGGGTTCGATTCCCGGGCTGGCCAACTAAAATAACTAATCAGTCTTTTTGATGAGACTTTAAATCGAGGTCCCGTGTATGAGTGCTTAAAACACTTGGCACGTTAAAGAACCAGGAGAAGCCTCTGGAACTGGGGCATCTTTCTGTATCTGTAATTGCACTATCCTGCAAAATCTAAAAAGACTTATACTCTTCTGGAGGACTCGCCCATATGGGCAACCGATGGCGAGTATCAATATACACACACATAATCAAACGGCACATACATGTATATCTATTTGGAGTATAGTAAATGAGCACATGCAGCTTAAATTTTAAGATCAATGCTGCTCAGGCAGATTTCTCTGCAAAAACTGCTATTAAATCTGGGATATTTCGTGTGTGCGTGCGTGTGTGTGTTGTTTGTGTGTGTGCGTGTGTGTGTCGGTGCGTGCGTGTGCACACGTGTGTTTTTCGTAATAAATGTATATGTATACTTGGACATAACATTATCTTATGTCCCAGATGTATAACATTGACAAAACTGGGACAGACACCCGATTTTTAATGAGGTGCAGCTTAAACTGTTCAGAACTAAAGATATTTTTAATAAGAACAATGAGCGACATTATTTTTGGAACATCCAATCCATTTTACATGTTATTTGGTCGTTGGTCCTAGAATTTTGCCGTGCCTATTCCGCACAATGTGTGTACCGTATTTTCATAAGGTACGGTAAACATACAGAATATAGTAAACCTATTAGGTCGCGAAATATCCTTACAATTTGTAATTCATTCCATTCTACCAAATAATTTCTTGAAAATATATCTTTTACAAACAGTCTTACTAATAAGTTTATATTTTTAATTCATAAGGACTTTATTTTCCTTCTATTAAAAAACATATAAATATAAAACTATAGAACTACAAATATTTACATGTTGTTTTAAAAACTAAAACCCGTTTTGACGAATACAATTATGAACCGTTATTATAAAATCAGATAAAAACCTGTAACAAGATAGATAAACACCAAAATCATTCTGTCTAAGGTTATAAAAATGGTAAAAAATAATATAACTAAAAAAATAAAGCAGAATAATATTGAAAAAATCGCTATTAATATATCTCTATTCTTCGTCTAAAATTGTTTTTGTAAAATAATTCTGAAGCGGGACAATTCGAAAGTTATTCCTGTCCAAACTTGACAGAAATCGAATTGTGTATTGGCTGAAAGTGTCAATACACAAAGAATTGCATATGTGACATTTTTGTTGACATGGTTCAGATGGCGATAAATCTGTAGATTGATTAGATTTTCTTTTCTGTTACAGATACTGTAAAGAATTATTTTTGTCAAGTGTTTTAATATTTTATTTAAGGATTTAGATCTACTTAATTATCAACAGT